>NC_086448.1:729859176-729899176 GCF_028390025.1 Pseudophryne corroboree | reverse complement strand
GGGAGAGAGGGTTGCTGTGTGCCACTCATTCTCCGCTTTCATTGACCGTCTGTGGTGACTGTAACAGTGTATCATTCCCTAGTACAATGACTCTCCTCACTGGCTCTGCCTCACTCTTCCTTCTCTTCAGCACCAGTCTCAGTTGTTACATTTCACAAATAGTGATATCATTGACCCATTTTTGCCCTGCTTATGAATAACTACAAAAATGTTTTTGCAACTTAACATGACTTTTGATGGGGTAGTATAAAGGTATACATATTTAAACAGCATAATGCAACCAATTCATATTGCCTGGTGCAAGGACTATACTGTAACTGCTGTGCCCCTGTATGAGTAGTAATCAGGGGATGTAATATCTCCCAAGGCTGCATTACCTCATAGTTGTCACCTTTTGTTATAATACTCTCTATTCATTTGGAAACATACGTGTACATTTTTGACGAAAATTCCCCATTCTCTGGTTCAGACTGGTCACAGCGCTGTAATGCATTGTGTGAGCAGCTCATTCAGATGGGTTGGGTAATTGCACTCTTAGTAATATATCAACAACACAAGCACATGGGATGAAACCTTCATATTCTTTATGCAGTAAATACTATGTGTTTATGTGAAACAACAATGATTTTTTTAATTTATTTTTTTACAATACGGAGGTAACACCTATTTTTTTCTTTTTAAGGTTACATACATCTCTTATCAGCACTCTTAAAACTTTGACTATATATATATATATATATATATATATATATATACATATCTCTATATCTCTCTCTCTCTCTCTCTATATATATATATATATATATATATATCTCCTATATAATAGCCCAGCTCTGTGACTTTGTGCCTGTGTGTATAACGCATCTCTCGTTGGGTTAGTGGCAGGTCTATCACACCCAGTCCACAGCTGAGAAACTCCCTCCCACACAGGTTACATCCAATGGGAGGCTCTGCCCTTTGCCTGCTGTGTTTTCACAGAGCAGGATTAGCAATGGGACTGATGGAGCTGCAGCTCCAGCTCCACACCCCAAAATAGTCCCACTGCATCTGCAGCAACATACCCTCCCACAATTTACACATAAAAATTTATACAAATTCGAAAAAGGGGGCATGACCACGGGTACAGTCGCGTGGCCACACCCCTTTTCCCATACTTTCAATGGAAGCTTGGAGAGTCAATAATCAGTAAAGACCATAAAAAAGAGGTACTGTACCTGCCAAAAAGGTACAGCTGGAGGCTATGCCACTGCATCTGCAGCAAGTCTCTGCACTGTAGATAGGGGGAAAAATCCTTTTACTGCAGCGTCATATGTCCTGCTGCCAGTCCGCCTGCCCCCTCCGGCATCAACAATCCCCACTCCCTAGCCGCAGGGTAGGTGGAACAAAAGCTGCTGCGGTCACTGGCATAGATGTGTATGAAAGCGGCGCAGCGGAAGGCTTTCATAGCCCTCCCTGCGCCGCATATTCTCTGAGCCCCGGAGCCTCTCTGCGCGTGATGTCACAGAACTGCCTCCCCGCCACAGCCGTGCCCAGATCCCCAGAGGCCCTGACTCTGCAACACAGCACCTGGGCTGCCAGCCTGGAATCCCCGAGATGGCTAATGTAATGGATAGAGTGGGTGATATCACGGAGGGTAATGTCTGGACGCTGAATCAATGTAAAAGGTGACAGTGCTGTGCAGTGCAGTGGGTGTGCAGTCAGGGCCGGTGCTAGGGTGTTCGGCGCCTCCCTGCAAACTATAAATTGGCAACCTCGCATACTTTACAAAGGCACAGCGCACATAATACCCCCTGTAGTAGAGACACTTACATATGTAACGTCCCCTGTACCAGAGACGCTTACACATGTAATGCCCCCTGTACCAGTGACGCTTACACATGTAACGCCCCCTGTAGCAGTGATGCTTACACAAGTAACGCCCCCTGTACCAGTGATGCTTACACACGTGACGCCCTCTGTACCAGTGATGCTTACACACAGAACGCCCCCTGTACCAGTGACGCTTACACATGTAACGCCCCCTGTACCAGTGATGCTTACACACGTAACGCCCCCTGTAGCAGTGATGCTTACACACATAACGCCCCCTGTAGCAGTGACGCTTACACACGTAACGCCCTCTGTGCCAGTACCGCTTAGACATGTAACGCCCTCTGTACCAGTGATGCTTAGACACGTAATGCCCCTGTATCTGTACCGCTTAGACACGTAACGGCCCCTGTACCAGTGATGCTTAGACACATAATGCCCCCCTGTACCAGTGACGCTTACACAAGTAACACCCCCGGTTGCAGTGACGCTTACACAAGTAATGCCGCCTGTACAAGTGACACTTACACACGTAACGCCCCCTGTACCAGTGATGCTTACACACGTAATGCCCCCTGTACCAGTGACGGTTACACACGTAACGCCCCCCTGTACCAGTGACTCTTACACACGTAACACCCCCCTGTACCAGTGACGCTTACACACGTAATGCCCCCTGTAGCAGTGACGCTTACACACGTAACGCCCCCGTAGCAGTGACGCTTACACACATATCGCCCCCTGTACCAGTGCCGCATACACACGTAACGCCCTCTGTACCAGTGCCGCTTAGACACGTAACGCCCCCTGTACCAGTGCCGCTTAGACACGTAATGCCCCCTGTACCAGTGATGCTTACACATGTAACGCCCCCCTGTACCAGTGATGCGTACACACATAACGTCCCCTAAACTGCAGCTCCCAGCAGCCCTTAGCGCCAAAGCATTCCGGCCCTTAGGGCTGCTGGGAGCTGTAGTTTATTGAGTGCATTTTCTTCCCTGTAATGCGGCGCGTTGGGACACCGGCGCTAACAATAGTGACTGGCTGCTGTGCGAGTCTCTGGGAGAGCCACTGCCAAAGGGAGGACAGCAGCTTAGCTGCTGACAGGAGGAGAAGCAGGATAAGCATTACCCACCCCTCCCTCGCTCACAGTACCTCCAGGCCCCATCCATAGCACCCCCACACACCCCCTCCAGCACCCGTGGTAGCTCCGGACCCCCTCCCCCACCCGCAGCAACCCCGCACCCGCCCCTCCCGCCGCACCACCGCATTCGCCCCTCCCCCACCCGGGGCACCCCCGCAACTGCTCCTCCCCCACCCGCAGTGGCTAGTCCGGACCCCCACCTGCGGCACCACCGCAACCGCCCCTCCCACGGCACCCCCGGATCCCATCCGTGTCTTCCCCGCACCCGCCACTCCCCCAACCAACGCACCTACTAGGTTATTCATCAGGCCCTGCATGCACTGTTTACGCCGTTGCAAGGGGCTTCTCACCCTTTAACCATCGCATGCCCTTTGTCCGTGCAATATTTAACCACTCACACAATTATGTTTGGAGGTAATACCCCATATAATAAAAATATTGCATGCCACAAGGGTGTGCAAGGGTTAAGGGGGCGTAGCCCCTTACGACGGTGTGAAGAGCGCCCGTAAGGCGCGATGAATCACCTAGTATATATATATATATATATATATATATACTGGATATATATACACACACACACACATATATATATATATATATATATATATATATATATGGGGAATACGGCGCCACTTCAGGGACACAATTACCTCCACAATGTAGATAATAAAAAACTCTAGAAGCACCCCCCTACCCTTCTATATGGGTGTCTGCCAGCTCCTAAGAAAATTACAGCAATGGTATAGAGCTGTAGAGAAAGAAATGGATAAAAGGAATAAGGGTACGGCGACCAAGTGTGTTAAAAGGTAAATGCTCTATATGACCATTTAGAAATGGAACCTAAAAGCAAATATCAATAAAAATATATTTAATAAAATACCACAAAGGAGCTGAACAATTACAAATATAATTATTAAAAAAAATAAAATTAAAAACAATCAATAGCTGAGTCTAAAGGAAAAAAACTTATCTCAGTGCACGGTGGAGGTCAATTTAGGGGAGCCCAACCAACACGTTTCATCCTACCTGCATTCTTTGGTTGCATGCATTTGTATCCTGACGACGAGATTAAATCTCGAAACGTTGATCATTCATTTGCTGTTCTTCGACTGATTTCTTTTGAGTGCCGCCACCCACATGCTATATATATATATATAAATAAAAATAAATAAAATGTGTGTGTGTGTGTGTGTGTGTGTCATACTTGCCTACTTTTGAAAAAGCATTTCAGGGAGATTGTGAAAGTAACACCTATCAGCGCGGACGTGAGTGGCGTGTTATAAAAATGACTTACATCCAAATGTAAATGAGCCCCAAAGTTTGTAAGATCTACGTGTTGAAGAAAAGACACTGATATTTTGCAGGATTTGTCCATGTATTGTGTTTTACAAGAGGTTCCATATACTGTAAGTAGCCAAGAGAAACCTTATTTAAAATGCATGTAGCCATAGGGATCATAGTGCCTTATAACAATGCAGGGAAATGGCACTGATGAACTCATTTGAATGTATGTATCTCTGATTTACTTTTTTACCCCAAGAATGTAAAGTAAAATTAGGGAGATTGCTTTTCTATCCAGGGAGTGAGGGAGATTGCTACTATTTCAGGGAGTCTCCTGCAGAATGAGGGAGGGTAGGCAACTCTGGTATGTGTGTGTGATCTTTACTAAAGAGTGATTTATGAATAAATATATCTGATGGCATTCCACCTTCAATTCCGGATGTCAGATAAATGTGGGCTGTGCTAAATAAAGTAGAAATACATTTATTTATGATAAGTAACTGGGTTTATCATCTGCTATGTGTGTAACATTGTAAAGAACAATAGGTGCAAGCTTGTGCGTAGCTGCTGATACCGCAGTAGCTTATTCAAATAATAAGGCGTTATCAGCTTGTGCAGCCAGCGCAGTGACACAAAGAATTGTTTAGTTGTTAGACTCTCTGTCACTAGGCAAACACAGTTACCGATATGCCAAATTTCATCTTGGTTTCTCATGCTTCTCGGACTGTAGAGCTATTATGTTACAGCCACAAGATTCTGAAAGGTTTATCCCTCCTTTGTAACATATACTGTCTGTATTATAACGTTACCGTTTTGCCATGACTGGAAATAGGAGTCACATAATGGAACCTGTATTGTAGGTGCGATATTCTAAGTTACAGATCAACTTAATTCAAATTGCTTCTTGGTTTTTAAAGCAAGAACATTGATAAATAATTCACTAGTAACCTGAATTTTCTATACAGCATATACAGCATATATCAAAATCTAAGGCAACTTCTAAACAGTGCTGATATACAGTAGGATAAAATCTTAAATAGCAAAGAAGCATAGCATGGCAGTTATTTGTGCTGTGACATCACTGGCCATACCTCTGTATATGAATCCACTCTAAGGGGGCGTATCCAACGTATGTCGCTAATTTACCACATGGAAAAAAATGGCTAAAATAGCAAGTATGGCAATTTTTTGTCATGCGGTAAATGACCTGTCTCATGGTGGTGTGCCACAACTCACGGGGGCCTGTCCTCGCAACCAGTCCCGTCTCTCCATGCCAGACAGCTGAGCAGAGCATCATGGGGCAGAGCTGCTCGGCCAGCTCATGTCTATGAGAGCCGGGCAGCTGAGCAGGGTGTCGGGAGGCAAAGCTACTCAGCCAGCCTGGTCTCTCTGTGTGGCTGGAGCGGCCCATCGGCCCTTCTGCCATTTGTCAGAAGGGCCAGATGGGCAGTCCGGCCCTGGTAGCAATGAGGGAATATACCATCTCCAGAGTTCACTTTACTTCATCTTACAAACAGTCCATTTGCATCATTGTAAATCTGTCTTTATATTTGGAAACATATGTGTACATTTTTGCAGAAATTCCCCATTTTCTGGTTCAGACCAGTCACAAACTGGCCTGTTGTAATGCATTGTGTGAATTTCCAGTTGGGATGGGTTGGTTATTTCTATTATTAGCAATATATGAACAACACAAGCACAAAGGGCCAGATCTCGAATAACTTGATATTCTGTACAGACACATACAGTACAGTATATTGTACTATACTATATTTATGTGCAACAACTATAAACACCTTTTTTCTTTTTGTTTCATTTGTTTTTCAGTTGTGTTTTTAAATGGAACATTCATTCCATCTGGGTACTGCTCATACAGCTATCACATAGTTAAAGCTTTAAGTGATCCTTTGATTTAAAAAATAAACATATTAAAAAGTATTTTTTTTTAAAAAGTTATAATTTGTTTTAGACATTTTTATTAAATATCAGATAGTACATACATCAAAGGAAAATAATACCAGAGATTAGTGGACAGAAATGTGTTACAATAATTCACTGAAGCCTCATATAAGAAGGTTATAACTATAACTATGTCAGATAAGCGATTAGTGCAACATATCCCAATTTTATTATTTTTTAAATGCCTGTTCTCACCAGATCATAGCATTATTGTAACAGAGTGACATGCATAGAGTTTGTATTGTACACATCTATAGCATATACTGTGCAATTTATTGGGAACATAATAGAAGAAAATAATATATTTGTAGCAAATTATAAAAATAATAAATGAAAACAAAAACAGAAGCTAGGAAATGTGAATGGCTATTGAAAACACTGGAGCGCACAGTATATTTGTATATTTCTGTATCATTTCTTATGGGGCGAATGTTCCCTGTACTCTGGTTGGGAGCCTGAACATGTAAGCGAAGATTTTACAGCCTCACTAAGAAAAAACTTTAACGATGTATTTAAGAAGATTGGCTTGAGACACATGTCACCATGCATTTGACTAATTAAGAGTGACTCATTAGTCCTCAGCTAACTTGGTAGGAAGAGACACTTAATGGGTCAATGGTCTCTTAAGTGTTTATTAAAAGAACATGAGGATGTAGTTATAGATAAGCAGACGGTAATCAGTTGTTTGTTCTGGAATTACAGTTGTTAGAGGCGGAGCCCTGGAAGGAACCTACAGATTGAAGCAGTTCCACATTCACTGGGGATCATGTGATGGCCATGGTTCCGAGCACACTGTGAATGGAGACAAATACGAGGCAGAGGTAGGCAGGTGGTGTCACTTCTCATTGCTTTAGATGATTCATTCTGATCATATATTCCCACTGCAGTAGCATTATTGTAATAAGGACAGCACAAGGTATATACGTTCTAGATTTAATGCCTGATACAGTTCACATACATTAGGTGAACATTTACTAAACAGTGATAAGAGCGGAGAAGTGCCCATGGCAACCAATCAGCACTGAAGTAACATCTATAATTTGCATACTATAAAATTATAAAGAGCTGCTGATTGGTTGATGGGGAAACTTCTCCACTGGATCACTTCTCCGCTCTTATCACTGCTTAGTAAATGTCCCCCTTAGTCTTTTATGAATAAGCTCTCACGAGCAGGGCCCTCTTCCCTCATGTGCTTATATTTGTCTTACTTTAATAATCTTCAACTGTACCACATCCAGCAGTCTTCTGACACCTGTTACTTAGTCCAGTGTCATCTGCTAATGTAGCTATGTTTATTTACCCTGTACGTGTCCTATACTGTCATCAACTGTAAGTTGCTGGTTTCCTGTTTGATTATTTATGTACTCTGTAATTGGGCGCTGCGGAACCCTTGTGGCGCCATATAAATAAAGGATAATAATAATAATAATAATGAACAGAGTTATCAAGGTCTGGGACTGGCATGCAGTCATTATGTTGACATACAGAATTTTTGACACCAGAATATCAACATGGTCTGAATCTAAACATTTACATCTTGACATAGTGAATGTCGGCAGGTAGCATGTCAACATTCCATTTTAATCTTAGGCTGCAGTCAGGGTTAGGCAGTGATTAGGGCTAAAGCTAAAGTCAGCTCAAAATTCTATGTCGACTGTTGACATTCTGGCAATGCCGCGATTATTTCAGTGTTGACATCGTGAATGTCAACATTTAACATGTCGGCATAACGTCCATATCAATATTCGGAATTTTTATATTATGTACCACACCCCTAGGACCTATAGTGCACCAAGCTACTCAGATGCACACAGTCCCTGACGTCACACAGTCCATCCCAATGGATGTCCATGCCAAGATCACACACAGATGGGGAACACACTAATTAAATCTGACACAGGTGCCTGAGCTATGGGGGTGATTCCGAGTTGTTCGCTTGCTAGCTGCTTTTAGCAGCATTGCACACACTAAGCCGCCGCCTACTGGGAGTGTATCTTAGCATAGCAGAATTGCGAACGAAAGCTTCGCTAATTTTCTCGTAACGATTACCCCGCAGTTTCTGAGTAGCTCCAGACTTACTCAGCCATTGCGACCAGCTCAGTCCTTTTCGTTCCTGGTTTGACGTCACAAACACACCCAGCGTTCGCCCAGCCACTCCCCCGTTTATCCAGCCACTCCCGCGTTTTGGAACTCGAACGCCTGCGTTTTTCCACACACTCCCATAAAACGTCCAGTTTCCGCCCAGAAACACCCACTTCCTGTCAATCACACTACGATCACCACAGCGATGAAAAAGCTTTGTTATGCCGTGAGTAAAATACCTAACTTTTGTGTAAAATAACTAAGCGCATGCGCTCTGCGAACATTGCGCATGCGCAGTTAGCGGATAATCGCAGTATAGCGAAAATCGTCAATGAGCGAACAACTCGGAATCACCCCCTATATGCACATACTTTAGTATAAATAACAGACAAGTTTAATCTTTTTTACATATAGATGTTAATTCTACAGCGGTACCACAATGTGGATAGAGGAATTAGGGAAGGGATAGAAGAGGGAGTAAGTCCCAAAACCCACATGACGGGAAAGGTACTGAGCGAATAACGTTATCTCATTACAGCAGTATGAAAAGAGATTGAGCCAACTATGAAATTTTGTTTTTTCACTGAGAACTATAACTTTAATTAACATAATCACCCCAAGCTTAAGGGGGGTACACACGGAGAGATCCGTGCTTAAAATCTAAGCAATCTTGCTAGATTGCTTAGATTTTAAGCACGGATCTGCCGTGTGTATGCCCTCCAGCGATAGCGATGCGCGGCCCCGCGCATCGCTATCGCCGGTGCTAGATTGAGCCTGCATGCAGGCTCAATCTAGCGGGTCGCTCACTTCACCATTGTGTGAAGTGAGCGGCACCCCGTCGGCTTTCCCCCTCGCTCAGCACATCGCGCTGTGCTGAGCGGGGTGAGAGATGTGTGCTGAGCGGTTTGTGTTAAGATCGCTCTGCACACATCTCTCCCGTGAGTACCCCCCTTTACAAGTAAATTTATCAAGAACGTGACAGAACAAACTGTGATGTGGGTGACAAAATGAAGAAGTGTACAGCGAACCAGTTTAAAGGGTATATTTATTAACGTGTGGTTTGTCAAAGCTGCTGATCATTGGCGGTTCGGACTAATAGTTTTAAAAGGGCAACAGAAATCAATGTTAAGCAAGCCTGATTGAGTCTTGTTAATTGGCAGCTTTGACAAAATGTACCCTTAAATGTCACATAAACAATATAGGATGGCACCTTCTGGTATATTTACTTAACTGTGACAACTGCTGATGTTTGGTGGCTTCGACCAATTTATTTAAAATGGCAACAGAAATAAATGCTCAACCAGATTGGTTCAGCGTTTGATTATGTTCCCGCTTTAAAATGCATCGGTCAGACCTGCTGCTCATCATCTGTGCCTGTGAGAAGACCTCAGCTCACAGATGGCGCTAAACTAAATCCTTTTGCTGAGTGGAAATGGCTTTATGCACCTCCATATAGTAAGAACACCCCTTAATATGGATCTCCTCCATCCCTTAATATATAATTCCTAGAATCTTATTCACAATATCAACTCTTGTATTTGCATTGCTCTGCAAAACAAGCCGCACCTGTTTGGATACTTTGCCCGCACTGTGCCAGACTCCTGCCATCGACAAGCAATAGCTCTCTCCAAACACTGCCATCATGCACTGCAAACACATAAATCCAGTTGCAGACTAAGGGGAGTATTCAATTTGTACTGTTTTTCGACCAGTCGAAAAAACGGCACTGTACGTCCATTTTTAGGTTGAATTTACATTCGACCTATTCAATACCTGTGACATTTTTTTTTCGACTGGTCGAAAAATCCGGCACTGGCAAAAAATCCACGTGTATCAGCGAATTCGCAGCTGATACGCTTCTTTTGGTGAATTCGCAGGCATTTTAGCCCGTTTTTGGTGCAATTTTCACCCATGCCGATTCAAAAAACTAAAAATTGAAATGGCATGGACGAATGGATTAAAAAATGGGTGAAAATGCCCGCAATTGAATACCCTGTGTTGAATTAGTGCCTTTTTTTTGACCAGTCGAAAAAAACGTCACTTAATTGAATACCCCCCTAAGGTGCACACCACTATCTGTAGGGTTCTGTACTGCCCTTCACTTGTTTTGTGCCCCTTAGCTGGAACCTGGAGTATTTGGCTTAAATAAAACAAAGGTTCCGTTATACCCCTTTTACACTCGCACTCCCGGGTCACTCCCGGGTTGCTTCCCGGGATGCGTCCCAGGATGCCTTCCCGGGACTGACCCCTTTCACACTGCACTAAGACCTGGGATCGACCCGGGACAGCCCCATTTACACTGATCCCGGGATATCCCTGCAAATGCACATGTATGTCATTAGAAATGGCCTTTTCTGGCTCACATTGTTGAGGTCACACTAGTCAACAAAGGGAGGGGTGGTGCCTGCTCACACCATTGCTGCAGTCATGGCCGACGGAGTACCAGTGTGTATGCCTGAGCTCATGATTCTTTCTGCTTTGCAGATGTTTCATACAGCCACTGACAGCATGATGCAGCTTGTCACACTGTGCAGTATACTGCACATATATTTTATGAGGAGGAGGAGGGCGCAATTTATGCTGGTCTGTGTCTCTTCTGGAGTGCCTTCTGTAGCAGTGTACTGTGAACTGGAAGACAGACTCACCGGACTGCATATAGCTGTGTTTCCAAAGATATTGGCGCACATGTCATAGTACTGCCAGTCGATACGGCCAACACCGCTCTTTTTCCTGTTGTTGTCATGCACCTTAAGGAACTGCTTTTTAAGAGTTTTCATTTTGTTTAACACTTGCTGCTGTGTGCGGATGATTCCCCTGGCTTCCAGCATCTTGGAGATGTTTTTATAAATCACTGCATCTTTAACTGTGCCTGTGATCTGCCTCATTATGTCCTCCTCTCCCCTAATGCTCAGCAACTCTCTAACCTCCTGGTCTGTCCAGGTCGCCATGCTGCCTTCCTCACACGCATCAAGGACGCTCCCCAGGGCTCTGAAAGATGACATCATCTTTTCTGAGCCCATGAAAGCTCCAATCGGAGGCCTTTTAACAGTCCCGGGTAGTGAATCCCGGGACGGGCCCTTTCACACTACCCAGCTTCCCGGGACGGTCCCGGGTTCAACCCTGCTTTAGACCTGGGATGAAATCCCGGGATGCTCGACCCGGGAAATTGTCCCTGTACCCTTTCACACTGACAGAAATCCCGGGATGATGCGCGTTCACGTGCAATATCCCGGGATTTTCATGCGAGTGTAAAAGGGGTGTTAATGAAACACCCTAATGTCTGTAAAATTAGTTTCATCTCTGTTATATTTCTGCTTTCCCGGCAGCTCCATCTGGTGCACTGGAACACACAATACGGCAGTTTTGCTGAAGCTGTGAAACACTGCAATGGGCTTGGGGTAATTGGTGTTTTTCTAAAGGTAAGATAATGAATTTGCTGATTTAGGATTTCTGTCTTGGTTGTATTGTAACGACAGCATCTGCCTCTAATAAGTTACAGTGAAAAAAGATAGCTAAAATATTTACTGCAGCTAGAGTCTCTAGCATATAGATTCCAACATCTATTACAAGGCTTCTGTGCTGGAGTACACTCCGTAATGTGGAAGGAAATTGTCATCTTGTATTTTAAAACTGTTGAAAATGTATCATCTATGCAAAGGATACATGTAATATAATCAGACAATATTTGTTTTTTATTTAATTTCCAAAAATAGTAATTGTCATCCCTGACATTAAACTACTGTCATAAATGATTACAGGCAGTGGTATACGGAAACTGCTAAATATTATTATGCCGCAAGCGTGACAATTTGGAAAATGTAAGGAATGTGTTATGTATTTAATGGTCTACAGTGGTAATCTATGTATCATGCATTGCATGCGGACTGGTTCTGTGATATGTAAACAAAGTGGCTGAACAAGCCTGAAGTTGTAGAGATATCGATCCTGTTGTAGAACGAAGCATTAAGGTTACGTTATAGTTTTCAATACAATTATGTCATTTTGAAGTATATACAGTACACAAAACTGCATTCGTATTTGCATGATTATATACCCAGGTATAGTTAAAAAAATAAATAAATGTATTCAACGGTTTTAACTGTCAACATATTTATTTAAATCCTATCAACCAATAAGATTTATGCAACGGTCTTTCTATTATTTCTCAATAAGTACATTTGATCTAGATGACTGATATCACTGAATATGCGGAAATAGTCTTCTTATTATGCTGACTTGGGACCCTGGGGGTCATTCCGACCCGTTCGCATCCAGCGATTCTTCGCTGTGGTGCGAACGGGTCGGAAATGCGCACGCGCGTCATTGCTGATCGTCGCCGGGCAATGACGCCGCCAGCGAGAAATGTGATTGCAGCGGCGATCGCAAAAAGACGGACAGGCGGGATGCGTGGTGAATCCAATGCAGGCGTGTGGAAGCGTTTGGATGGCGGATGTCTGATGTCAGGACCGGGACCTTCATTGCTGGATCCGTCGCACTGGGTGAGTAACTGCAGCCCTGGTCTTGTTTTACTTTTTTAGCATAGCAGGGCTCAGTGGCGGAACTAGCAAGCGGTGGGCCCAGGTGCGACAAAATGCTTTGGCCCCCCCCCCCCATCCCATCCAAGTCCACCCCCTCACCCCTTGAGAGGATCTGGTGAGGGAGACCTGCTCAGGGCCAGAGAAATGGATACCTAGCAACAGTGCCGTAACTAGACATTTTAGCACTGTGTGCAAGAAACGGCATCGGAGCCCCACCCCTGCATGTAAAACAGGGGCAGTGCGCGCCGTAGGCGCGCGCAAAAATACATAGTGGCGTGGCTTCGCGGGGAAGGGGTGTGGCCACAAAATAATACCAATTCCTAAAACGGTGCACAGTAGTCTCCATTCTTCAAATTACGCCGCACAGTAGCACCACTACACCAGGTAGAGACCCTTTTACACCTTACAGCGAACAGATTCCTCTTTTTACACATTACGGCAGACAGCGTCCCCTTTTTACACATTACGGCAGACAGCGTCCCCCTTTTTATACAATACGGCAGACAGCGTCCCCTTTTTACACATAACGGCAGACAGCGTGCCCTTGTTACACATAGCGGCAGACAGCGTGCACTTTTTACACCTTACGGCAGACAGCGTACACTTTTTACACATAACGGCAGACAGCGTGCCCTTGTTAAACATAGCGGCAGACAGCGTACACTTTTTACACATAACGGCAGAAAGCGTCCCCCTTTTTACACATTACGGCAGACAGCGTCCCCTTTTTACACATTACGGCAGACAGCGTACACTTTTTACACATAACGGCAGACAACGTATACTTTTTACACATAGCGGCAGACAGCGTGCCCTTGTTACACATTACGGCAGACAGCGTGCCCTTGTTACACATTACGGCAGACAGCGTGCCCTTGTTACCCATTACGGCAGACAGCGTGCCCTTGTTACACATTACGGCAGACAGTGTGCCCTTGTTACACATTACGGCAGGCAGATTCCCCCTTTTTACACGTTGCGGCAGGCAGTCCCCCGTTTTTACACATTGCGGCAGGCAGATTCCCCATTTTTACACATTACGGCAGGCAGATTCTCCCTTTTTACACATAGCGGCAGGCAGATTACCCATTTTTACACATTGCGGCAGGCAGATTCCCCATTTTTACACATTGCGGCAGGCAGATTCCCCATTTTTACACATTGCGGCAGGCAGTCCCCCGTTTTTACACATTGCGGCAGGCAGATTCCCCATTTTTACACATTACGGCAGGCAGATTTCCCATTTTTACACATTGCGGCAGGCAGATTCTCCCTTTTTACACATAGCGGCAGGCAGATTCCCCATTTTTACACATTGCGGCAGGCAGATTCCCCATTTTTACACATTGCGGCAGGCAGTCCCCCATTTTTACACATAGCGGCAGGCAGTCCACCCTTTTTACACATTGCGGTAGGCAGTCCCCCATTTTTACACATAGCGGCAGGCAGTGCCAACAAATAAAGAAAGAAAGAGACAGAAAGAAATAAAGAAAGAAAGAGACAGAAAGAAAGAAAGAAATAAAGAGAAAGAAAGAAAGTAGAATTATACTTACCCTCTCCGCTGGCTCAGGCTCCTCGTGCAGCTTGACGATTCCCGGGCAGTAGAGAAGGAGGAGGAGGGAGGTGGAGGAGGGAGCCGCAGCAGCGCTGTTTTATTGGTGGAGGCGCTGCTGCTGCTGCCCCCCTGCTTCACTATAGGCTGTTCTCGGAAGACAACCTATAGTGAAGCAGAGGGGCAGCAGCGCCTCCACCAGTAACAAAGCGCTGCTGCGGCTCCGTCCTTCACCTCCGTCCTCCTCCTTCCCCCGTCCGTGCCGCTGCTCTTCTCCTCTGTGGGTGGCTGTGCGCTGCGGGCAGCGGTTCCCCGCAGCGCACAGCGGCATGTAATGAGTCAGTTTGACTCATTACATGCTTGGGCCCCTGGACAGAGGCGGGCCCCAGTGCAACGCACTGCTTGCCCTGCCGGTAGTTCCGCCTCTGGCAGGGCTGCAGAAGCGTTCGCAGCCCTGCTATGCTAAAATACACTCCCCCATAGGCGGCGTCAGGTTGATCGCACGAGCAGCAAACAGTTGCTATGTGCGATCAACTCGGAATAACCCCCCTTATTCAGTAACGATTGCAAATTCTGCTTTTTAGAAGAATTTGCAATCCTTTGACTCGCATGCTGGGAGCCGCCCACAGCAGGGCAAGGCCCCACCCACTGCGATCCTGCTGAAATTGTGGTGCAATCACAACAGCAGGAGGCCCACCACCATCTTTTTGATCGGAGCGGCTGCATGTGACATCACACAGCCACCCCGATAACGCTGCCAATGTACCCCGCGTTTGTGCCGACATGCCCCCGTTTCCCTGTCGCCTCCCCCGCAAAGCTCCACCTTGGAAACGCAGCGTTACCACCCTGCAAAAACCTCAGCCTTTCAATCAGGGAAAGGCGTTCTTATTTCCTGTGGGTCACCTGCAGTAAATGCGGATGCATGCGCAGGACGGGCCTTGCGTATGCGCCCATGGGGCAATCGCAAAAAATTCCGGTTGGAACGCGATTTGCAATCCAACCTGAATTAGCCCGTTTGCGTACCTCTGAAACCCCCAGGTGCAGATCTGCCAAAGCTTGGGGAGAGATAAAGTGGAGAAAGATAAAGTGACAACCAATTAGCTTCTAACTGTCAGTTTACAGGCTGTGTTTAAAAAATGACAGGAGCAGTTTGGTTGGTAGTTTATCTTTCTCCACTTTATCACTCTCCAAGGATTAGTACATCTCAGATGTACTAAAGCAGTAAAAAGAGTGGAGAATTGAGCCAGTGGAGAAGTTTCCCATGGCAACCAATCAGCTGCTCTGTATGATGTTATAGTATGCAAATTCTAAATGTTACTTCAATGCTGATTGGTTGCCATGGGTAACTTCTCCACTGGCTTACTTCTCTACTCTTTTCACTGCTTAGTACATCTCCCCTGAAGTTTTAGTTAATCTCCCACCACCACCACCCTTTAGCGTGTCATGTCGTTTACACGTACAGTATATGTTTCATCTGGCAGCAACCTCAGTAAATATATGCAAAGGCCACAAGCTGACTGTAAATAATACCTATGATGCTACTCCTTTGCTTTTCTTACTGTGTTTGCTTAGTGTGTGGAATGAGGGGTGTATGTACATGGGTATTTATACAGTCTAATCCTGGCTTCCACTCAGATACAGATACTTCTTTACTAGATTAACAAAACGAGTTTGGCCAGTCACTAAATTACTTCTTACTTGTCATGGGAGAAAATTGTCTGTTTTCTAAGAATGCTATGTACGATGTATACAGAATTGGACTGGCCCACACGGGCACAGGGGAAAACCTCTAGATGTAAGGTTCCAGACTGTGCGATGGAATTATACATCGTTACTCTATTAGAGGGTTGTGCAGGGACACTGATAAACATGGGTGCTTGGTTCTATAGAACCTACGCCAAGATAAGCCTAAAGGTTAGCCATGTGTCTGTGGTGGCTAGCTACACCTGCTCTGGTGGATGACCACTCCCCTTCAGCATCGACCTCTACCTCTGCATTCTCCCAATGGGCCCTTCATGCCCCAGTCTGACACTGAGGGCTGGATGTAATGCAGTTCAAGATGGCCGGAGCTCCAATATTTCGGCCGAACTCATATGTTTTTTTAAAGCTGCAATCATTTACAAGGCAAAACCAAACAGGGATCCTATCACGGAATCCTATCAAACAATCACGGGATCCTATCAAACAGGGATCCTATCACGGCTCCGGCAGCCCACTCATCATGGATTATGCTTCAGGTGCCTGAGGCACCCGAAGCGTAATCCCTAATAATTGACGGCACTGGAGGGAGGAACGCGCACCATTGGCGATCCAGCGATCAGCCCCCAGTGAGCCTATTAGCAGCGGGAAAGTACTGCTGCTAATAGGATACCGCTCAGCCGTATTACATGAGTGATAGTAGTACAGGTTGAGTATCCCTTATCCAAAATGCTTGGGACCAGAGGTATTTTGGATATCGGATTTTTCCGTATTTTGGAATAATTGCATACCACAATGAGATATCATGGTGATGGGACCTAAATCTAAGCACAGAATTCATATATGTTTCATATACACCTTATACACACAGCCTGAAGGTAATTTTAGCCAATATTTTTTATAACTTTGTACATTAAACAAAGTGTGTCTACATTCACACAATTCATTTATGTTTCATATACACCTTATACACACAGCCTGAAGGTCATTTAATACAGTATTTTTAATAACTTTGTGTATTAAACAAAGTTTGTGTACATTGAGCCATCAAAAAATAAAGGTTTCACTATCTCACTCTCACTCAAAAAAGTCCGTATTTCGGAATATTCCGTATTTCGGAATATATGGATATGGGATACTCAACCTGTACCAAACATTGTAACAATGCAAACATGTATACAAAAGATATCACTATAAGTGTAGATCTAACTAACCCCTGTAAATGAATGACAGAACAAAGACTGCAGATATGTAAATATGTTATGGTTTTACTCAATGGTAAAACAATGCTACACAAACAGTATACCATGATAATGTGCTATAATCTCCAAAAACACACAGGTAAGTATGTCTGCAGGTGGTCAATGTACTCTATGTGACTATGGCCCTCATTCCGAGTTGATCGCTCGCTGCCGATTTTCGCAGCGATCAGTAAAAAAAAATGGCAAAACTGCGCATGCGTGTATTCACAGCAATGTGCACGTGCGTCGTACGGCTACAAACAGCATCGTTGCTGTGCAATGCTTCTAGCGACTAATCCATTCACACAACCGATTGCAAGGAGATTGACAGGAAGAGGGTGTTTATGGGTGTCAACTGACCGTTTTCTGGGAGTGGTAGGGAAAACTCAGGCGTGTCCAGGCGTTTGCAGGGCGGGTGTCTGACGTCAATTCCGGGAAAGTGATTGCAAGGGCTGAGTAAGTTCAGACCTACTCAGAAACTGCAAAAAACTTTTTCGTACCGCTCGGCTGCACATGCGATCGCACACTTGCAAAGCAAATAGACACTCCCCCGTGGGCGGCGACTATGCGTTTGCACGGCTGCAAAAAGTAGCTAGCGAGCGATCAACTTGGAATGAGGGCCTATGTGCAAATCACTCCAGTAGTCATTTGTAATATGATGCACTGGAACCAAGCTGTGGAACCTGTGCTTCTAGGTGATGTTCCGTTGTTGCTTATGTCCGATATTGATGCTTCTATGAGGGTTGGGTTTGATACGCTGGCAGTCGGGATACTTACCTTTCCCCAGTAGGTTTGTCAAATACTAAATGATCTGCTTATCAAACAGAGTCATTGGAAGCCTTAGACTTAGCTTTATTGTTCGTAGCATAATGTACTGTATATTTCTCTTACTCTCTTGCATGTCTGTTTTCTTGTTTTGGTATTGTAGGTGGGTGAAGCCAACCATGCGCTGCAGCCAGTGATTGATGCCTTAGCATTAATTCCAACAAAGGTACAATTTCTGGGGGGGGGGGGGGGGTTGTTCTGTTTTTTAAATTTGAGAAATTGATAACCTGACCCTCCACCGGCAGATCCACGAGTAGCTGTGTGTGAGATCCTCACAGGTTCTGACAATGTCACCCCTAATCGCGATCGTTATAGGCAGCACCTCCACATTTGCTCAGCCCTCTTATATGTAACTCATCAAATAATTACTAATGACTTCTACTATGTGATTTTGATGGTAAATCTAGAAATATTGTTACTTGTAATTTCAGGGGAAAGAGGCTCCTTTCCTTAAATATGATCCTTCAGGTCTGCTCCCAAGTTCTTTGGATTTCTGGAACTATCAGGGATCTCTGACCACTCCACCGCTCCTGGAGTGTATCGTCTGGCACGTTCTTAAAGAGCCAATTAGTGTGAGCAAGGATCAGGCAAGTCCAACATTTACATTTATTTGGCATTGTGCAAAACGTATTGTTATACATAAACTGCATCTATAAGAATAAGTTTGCCGACAATCATGAATCTTCTTCAAACTACATTTTATTCATACTTTCATTTATGTACTCATTCCATTGCAGAACTTCTGTGCTGGTAAAAACAATCATTGGCTTTCTATGTGTATACCATTCACATGAAAAACAGTTATACCTCAAGCTGCTAAATATCATGTCGGTTCATATAAACCAGGGGTAGGCAACCTAAGGCACTCCAGCTGCTGTGGAACTACATATACCATCATGCCCTGGCTCAGCCATCATGCCCTGGCTCAGCTTGCTGTTAGGCTAAGCTGAAACTGGGACAGAGCATGCTGGGATGTGATGTGTCATAACAGGGCTTTACGGCACCCTCTGATGTCATGCCAAGGGGGCAGGGCCACCAGCATCGGGAAGAACTGCAGCACCACAGAAGCATCCTCAGGATGCATCAGGGGGAATGCACAGGGTCAGTTGCATCAGTGGCATACGTTGGGATGAGGCAGAGTCTTTCCTGTCATACTAACATTTATACTAGAGTTTTGACTATATAAAGTATATGAAAAATACAAAGAATCTATTATAAATATCGACTTTGCATTATTCTAATAATGTATATAGTCAAAACTCTGGAGTAAAAAGTCTATGGCCGGTAATCAAATCTCACCAAATTTCCAGCAGTATTTCCTGCTACACCTGTGTATAATACCCACATGTACTCTTTGGCTCATAAATTGTGTGTAAATCTGGGTCTGGTACTAGCCAGCATCTTCTCACCCATTTACTTCACCACATGTTCCTGAGTTGCATGCCTGGAGCATCCAAATGGAGCTCCGGTGGCGGTGCAGCAGTGACACTAGCCAGATGCAGAGACCGTGGGGCAGCAGTGGTGCCGCCCACAGAGCACTACTGTGCTCTGTGCAATGGCACCACTCTCACACCCCTAGTTACAGCTCTGGCAGCTGAAGTGCCACAGGTTGTCTGCTCCTGACATAGAGCATTATGCTGTATGACTTATAGTACACTCATCATATATAATAAGTTAGTAAAGGGATATTTACTAGAGAGTGTAGTCAGGAGTGAAGGAATAGCACAGGAGGTGTGTGCACCATACCACGCTCAGATATATAATGTATATATATATAATGCATTTATGTCTTAGAAGGAATGCTCCCCAGGCCATAGTCGTTAGCATGACTCCAAGGTTTACTAATCTCTCTCATACGTGGGAGGTTGGACATAGCTGGATTACTAGGTCATTTCTAATGTCTTCTCTCACTGTAAAACGGCTCAGTCACATGCCTAAATTGCTTCATCATTAAGCAGAAATGATTGCGGGGTGTAGACCTTTTAAAAATGAATGTAGTGCTAGCGACACAAAAACTAGCGCAGCTTCTGATTTGTTACTGAATCAGGTAAAACTTCTACACAACTACTACTATTTGCTCCTGATTATTTGTGGCACGTTCAGCTGATCAGCTTTATTTGGAGCTGTCTCTCACAATGTACTCGAGTAGCTTTCAGACATGACTGAGGATCACCTAATGCTTGTTATTTGCTGCTCCAAGTATCAACTGTCTGAAGTATGAGGAAAGACAGCAACACATAGATGTAATGCATCATCTGCTGCTTCTCTTTCACTTATTTCATGTTTAGTTCAATCCCGCCTCATACATACCTACTTTCCCAGAGTGTCCAGGTAACTCCACCCACTTCATCAGTGGGCAGGACAGCCCTGCAGCGACTTTGTTCGTCCCATAATCTAGTTGGCAGTTTGTTTATTTATTGATAGATTATATATTACTGATGATGAATTTGCTGTTTTTGTGTGGTTTTTGGTGCAGTTTTGTAAAGCACCAGGTGCTGCATTGTTCCCTTGCTATGGATCCCAGGTCACAGTTCCATCACTGCACTGGCATGCAAAAAATGTTAATCTTTCAAGTTGCATGAGAAAATATGCACTGTGGTTAATCTGTCCCAATCCCACAATCTCCAACATTTAAGTAGATAGGTTAGATCCAACATAAACATTAATTATTTTCAAAATCATAATTCAGCAGAACAGCTCTTTGCAATAATAATTTACAAGTCATCTTATCAGTATGGGATATAACTAAGCAAATACGTGACTTCCCCAGAATTAGCTGTTTCCACAGATATGTATTAGCATTTATCAAAGAAACATTATGCAGTACTGACTTTCATAGAAAACATTTTCTTTCTTACATTTTAGCTAATACAATAAATATTATGATGGTAATAACAGTTTTATGAACTTTAAACCCAAGTAGGGTAGGCACTACCTGTAATATCACACAGTTACTGTAGAACCATAATGGTACAACACAGCTTTTACCATTAAACACTGTCACTAGATAAATAAAGGATAATACATATTTTCTAGGCATTGGTTGTAATACTGGCCATCATACACTGTTCAGCAATTATCACTATGACTGTCCTTGTCATATTCTTGTTAGAAAGTGGGCGCTGCACATTAAGAAAATGATTCGTCAAGTGATAACAGTTCAGATCCCGCTAATGACTTGTTTGTAAGTCTAGATTCTGACATCTGCCATGACTGTCAGTTTTCATTCTGCGGTGCCTCCCTTATCTCTGAGAGACACTGACAGCTGTTAAGCACTTGAGCTGTCTGATTAGAGCGTTCATGTTTTTCTAACATTACTGTACATTGTAGGGCGGTGTTAACATTTTTTAAAATGTACCTGTCACCTATACCTGGTGGAGACAGATAATTTGTAAGCTGAGATAACATGCAGCATATCAGTTACCTAAGGATTATTAACAATACTGAGGCCATGCACAATAAGTGACCATGGTAATACCTTTCTGCCCAGGGCTACATAATACATTTTCTAGTAATCTGTTTGAGTGCTTGCTCTGCATATTGGTTCAGTCAACAAAATAATGCATGCAATGCAGTAACTAGGGGTATGGGGGCGGTGCCTCCTCACAGATCACATGGCCCTTGCTTTAGGCTAGTACCGTGGCTAGAATGGCACCCTGCAGCCAGTAGTGCTGCTGCAGTGTTGCCCAGGGCTTCCTCTGGGCACTCCAGGCATGCCAACGCTCAGAGAATCCTGATGATGATGCAGACAGTGCTGTACTTGCACTTCCCGCTGCTGGTGGACCCCTCTACACGGCATCATGATGTAATGCGCTTACAGAGAAGCTAGATTGGCCAAGCTAGCTCACTGGCATCTGTTAAGAAGTAAAACACGTTAAAGTGAGTGTAGGATCTTGTTTTATGGTTGTGTGTGTCTGTATGTATGTATATGCAGGATGACACTCAGCGGACTGGAAGAAAGAACAAAAACAATAGGAGGCTCCAGCGGCCCAATGTTTTGGGTCTCTAATGACCTGTCTCAGGATATGTGTGTGTATATATATATATATATATATATATATATATATACTCCCAATCACATAGATAGCTCTGTAGGTGCCCTCACAGCATAATGCGCCATACAAATCAAGAGTGCGGCACTCCACGACATTGTAACAAATAAAGCAAAGCTATTTCAACGTTTCAGTGCTTTATTGCACTGTCATCAGGAGACTAAAGCAAATAAGAATATATCTTGCCTTATATATCAAACACCCAAGTGAGCGGTGCCACGGCGGGAGTCCAGCTGGAAATCCCGCCTGGAATCGGCCACCGATGATGTAATCACATATGACAAGCACACCCACATGATGACGTAGTGCACCATCATATATATCTATATATACATATAGATATATATAATGTTTCTAAACATCACCTTAATAGTGTATAGTTGTAGATATAATTGTGTACAAAAACTTCTCAGTTATTGCCCTTCCATTGACGCATCTGAAGTTGTTTTTGAACTATGCTCCTCCCCATTACTGTCACTGATGTCTCACTTTTCACTGTGCTGGAAACAACAGTTGCAGAACTTGGTACAATCACAGATGACTTAAAGAGAATTGAGTGTAGTCTGTAGCTAGGCAGACTGTGTCAGGCTGCAGGAGGGGGAATGGAGTACAAAATACCATAACGTAAGATTTAGCCACTGTGCAAGGCTCTTCTAGACACACAAAGGATCTACGCACAGTCTAATCTAGTCTAATCCCAAATGATTTATTCATTTCACATATTAATGCTGTAGTATTTATAACAGGACACATCTCTGGTTAAAAGCTTATAAAAAAAGATTGTATTTGTTTCTTGACAGTTTACTTCTAAGTGGGTGATTAATGAATTAGTCATCAAATCTGTCAAAATGTGAAGCGCAACTAAACCAAACCTTGTTAGGCGGAATGCACAGTGTATTTGACTATAGTAAGAAAAGGTCACCAAAGGCTTAACAGAGGCTTTTATAGAGTACTTGTTAATGGTGGCACTGTGATCTGTGTTCTATGTGTTCTGTATTCTGAATAATACATTTTTCATGTTATGCTATTTTTTTACTTTAAAAATAAAGTGTAAAATAAAAATAACTCCAGTCTATGAAACTGAGTAATAATTTCAGTGATAATAGCATTATAGGAAAATTAATAATGTTTTTTTTTTTTTTTATCATGCAAAGCGATTAAAGCAGGCAGCAAAAATCTTCTGTGAAGGGGACTGTAGTACCACACTTGGAAGTCCCCCATATTACTCACGTACTATACTACTTATTTATCATGTGTGTGTCAGTGAGTGAGTTCCGTATATACAGTAGCTACAGTATTGCGCTGATGAAGAATGGAGTTTATGAACAATTTATCAATACGCTCCCACTGAGATTTTGCCTGGTGGGGATCAGCTATCTCAAGATGGCTACACAGCATCAAAAAGCAAAGATTTTCATTGTTTGATCAGTTGAGCCAATTCATAACCAAATTTCAAGATTAGAGGTCCCGCAGAAGAAATCTGTAATATCTATTTTGTTGAATTGGATGAAGCCGCAATGACCCAATGCTCTGGAGAACAGGGGTTATCCCTGTTTTATAAGTTCATCCTTAATACATACTTGCCTACTCTCCCAGATCCTGTGGGAGACACTCTATTTTTGGGGTAGTCCCCTGCACCTCCAGAAGAGTGGGCAATCCTCCCGCATCCTACCCACTTCCTAGTGAAGTGGGCAGAATGGGGAATTTAATACATGGAATCCATGGACATCGGAAAGTGGGCAGGGCCTAGTGATGCATTTCTGTGGAAATGTGTAATTTCAGCCGCACGCCTATCCAAATTAGGACCAAAAGTGGTATTTTGCCATGAAGGGCAGGGCCTGTGATGTGGCTATCATGGCCCCACCCACTTGCATCTCCTCTCTGTCATCTAGAGTAGGCAAGTATACGATAACTCCCAATTGTTCCGATTCTGGCGGGACAGTCATTAGGTTAGTTCTCTGTCCTGCTGTCACGATTGGGACTGCATTGTTCCACTCTGGCTGGGAGTTGGGCGGTATGATCCATTCACGCTGTTCTGTTGCAAAGAACAGCAGTTAATGTGTACTGCACGCATCTTCAAGTGAGGTAAAGGTGGCTGCGAAAGTCAAGAAGGGGCAAAGGGGCAACCTAGGGCTTTTCACACTATGAACCAGGGTTGGACTGGCACACAGGGGTACAGGGGAAACCACCGGTGGGCCCTACTGCCTGGGGCCCCACCCCCTCCTCTAGGGATCAGGTTCCAGACTGTGCTGTTACTAATCTAGTACATTATCATGCATGTACTACAGTATTTACTGTATATATTTATCTAGGGGACCAACCCATGCAAAATGGTTAGGCAAACCAATGTGGTGGCTGGGCACACCCCCTCGAGAGACTGGCCACACCTCTAAACATAGACCTCTACCACTGTATTCCCCCTGGTGGGCCCTACATGCCCCAGTCCTACTCTGCTAGGAACGCACACTGAAGCATGACCTTACCTCCTCAGTCACGCACACACACCCTTAATGTCATGGCACGCTCTGCTTGTCCCGACTCGGGCTGCCAATATTTTGAGAGGTACATAATAATACTACGATCATGCTGTTTTTAAAAAACTTTTTTTACGAATAAACTTTAATTTGTGTTTTTTTATTTTTAGTTGTCAAAGCTCCGTGGCCTTTACTTCAATGATGAAAATGAAAGCCCCTGCCACATGGTGAACAACTTTCGTCCACCGCAGCCATTGAAGGGGCGTGTCATTAGAGCCTCATTCCATTAGGATCAGAATCACCCATATGTGCTGTGATCAAGCTTGGAATCCACACGCTATTGTTTAATTATCTATTGCTGTGTGCACAGTGGAAGCTTTTTCTCCCATCTATGCTGAATCTCTAATCCCCTCACGAGTATTAGGATCTGATTAATGAAATGTGAAAGTCGGCTGTTGTAGACAGATCATTAATAAATGTGAGTTGTTGCTTACAGAACATAGCCACTACTGATTCTCTTCCATAAATAATGCTGCATCCATATAAAGAGAACTGGGGACTACTTCCCCTATTTTATTTTCTAGAATTATGTCTTAAAGAATAAACTTGAAGTCCATGCACTGCTATGTGTTACATAATGTGAACTGATGTGTGTTGTAATTGTTCCAGAGATTTAAGAAATATTGATTTTAATAGAAATGTAAATCTTTTAATATATATATATATATATAACAAAATATATATGTAGCTATATATATGAAAAAGTCTTTCTGGTGCTTATTTTTGTTAAGTTTGAAAACAGAATATAAAGAAATAGGAAATTATAATTGTATTTTAGATACCTTAATAAAAATCATTATTGCAAAGTCATGTTAATATAATTTTATATAAATGACTGTTTGACATGTAATAAACATTGCTATAATTCTGCTGATTCTGTGCGTCTGGCTTGAAATATTATTCCTATAAACCAATAGAACACTGCCCCGAGTGGCTGCAATGGAATTTTGGGATTCGGTATGTTTGACTGGCGGATGGGATGCCGGCAGTCACAATACCGACACCGGCAATCCGATCTTTGAAATCCTGACAGGGGTGAGGTAAATATGTTATCCCTGTCCCCTACGCCCTAGCCGTAACCCTCCCCCTTAATGCCTAGCCCTAACTTCCCCCCAGTGGTGCCTAAACCTAACCCCCTCCCTGCAACCTAACCATCCCTACTTAGTGCCACAACCTAACCTCCCCCTGGTGGTGCTTAACCCTAAGCCCCCCTCAGGCATTGGTCACCTTATCCTGTTGGGATTCTGGCTTCAGCATTCTGGCGGATGTCGGGATTCCGACTGCTGGGATCCCAACAGCTGGTATCTTAGCATCATCCTGGAATTTTTCCCCTTTTTCCCCAGTAAATACAGGCTCAACATCAGGTATATGCCTTTGTTTGCAATTTTGGGTTATACCTAACATACTCACCTAGAGACAGTGACCATTAATCCTATCATGGCTTTTGATACTTTATTGCATATAATTATTTATTGTACACTCACATTGCTCATTGCATTACTGGCTGCATACATTTTGCCTATTGTTCCTGATATTCATTCCTCCAGTGTTATGGAGCTTTATTTAAGATATAGGTTATTATACTATCCATGTGCCCTTTGGTCCGTATCTTGGTACTGTATATGTACTTTTAAGCTAAGAGTTCATAATGTCAGCATTTTAGGCTTATTGCTTTGATCTGTGATCTCTTATTATCAAGAGTACATAACCTTTGTGTAATATGCCTGTTGGGTCTGTCCATTTGAGACCTCCATATCTCATTTTATAATATTTCAACTTAATGTTAAGTTTTATACACAACACTGTACATTTGGTAGTTGAGTGCCCCAACCAAGAGAATTCTGGTGATTCTCTATTTTTTACTAACATGGTGTGACTGACTACTTTACATTGTATATTTCATACAGTACTTGTATGTACTTCTATGCTCACAGTTCTTTCAAGCCAGTAGTCCACCCTTACGCAGGCCATGTGTATGGGTGGACTACTGATTAAGGTTGAGTCTCCCATAAACTCTCTATTGGCGGATGCATTCCACACTCCAAACACACAATACCTTATGCAATAAATAATCATTCGGACAACAGATTGGGGGGGGGGAGGGAGTTATCTTTTATTTTTTTGGATATTAAAGTTAGATATGGTGGCAGGGAGAAGATTGGGCTAGTGTATAGTATACACTTACTGACCTAACAAAATTGGCCAACTGCCCACAAATTGAGAAGGATGAGGCCACCTGCATAACATCTTTGCCAAACAACTCATAAGGAAAAAGGCCAACGGCCCAACTGCTGTGTGCAGGGGTTAGTGTCCCACTGGCTGGCGCTCCAGCCTGTCCCTGCTAATACACCTGTTGAATAGAAGTAGCCCTTGAACCCTGTGCAGTTCTCCATCTCTGTGGGGGATCATGGTTCAGGGCCACCACCATCCAGTCCTGGAGTGCAGTACTCTTGTTACGCCTAACCTCCACTCCAGCCCAGTAAACCCTAAGTAGCCGGTACTGCTCAGCAACCAAGCAATCCTGAAAAGCTGGTACTGCTCTGCATTCCAGCAATCTCTAAGAAGTCAGTACTGCTCCGCAACCCAGCAAAGATGGTTCTGCTCTGCATCCCAGCAAACCCTAAGTAGTCAATACTGCTAAGCAACCAGGCAATCTTATAAAGTTGGTTCTGCTCCGCAATCAGCCATCCATCATAGCTGGTTCCATCCCAGTTATCCTACAGTTCTGTCTATCCCATGAGAAGGAACTATATCCGCCATCTTCGTCTTGTCCCTCCTATAGTGTCAGCCTCTACTGCTACTGAAACCTCGTTGGACCAGACCTCTGAGCCGGTTCTGACAGACCTATCCTGTTCATTATGCCTAAACCTCTCATTGGTATGGGAAATACCCCAGGGCACAAACACAAAACAACTTTAAAACAAATGCCGTTCTGAAACCAGCCACATAACTTCACAACCATAAAGACGACAAAACCCAAACAAACCTAGAGTAGGAGGTTAGGCAACAATCAAACCAAAGACAGACTGCCTCCCACAAGCACCAAGGCTATGAACCACAAAAAACCCATCCACTACCCACAAAAACCAAGACACTATTGACAAACAACAAAACAACCACAACCCTCACAAATTAACCCATTGTGTCTTTATAGAGTGTAAAATGCAAAAGCCTAGGATGTTTATGACACTCCTGTCATACAAAATGTCCTCCAAAATTCCAAAAATGTAAATATTCCCGAAATGTGGAATTTTTGAGCGTGGTTCAGATAATTAAATCTTTGGTTTCTGATGGTTCAATATACACAAACTTTGTTCAATGCACAAAATTCTTACAAATATTGTATAAAAGTGACTTCAGGCTGTTTCTATAAGGTGTATATGAAGCATAAATGTATTGTGGGTTTAGACTTTGGTCCCATCCCCTAAATATCTCATTATGGTATGCAAATATTCCAAAATTTGAAAAATCTGAAATCCAAAATACATCTGGTCTCAAGCATTTTGGATATGGGAGACTTAACCTGTATATGCAAGCAGTGGTGGTCATTTAAAGTACAACATGGCAGGACAACAGAGCAGTGCAGAAGTATTCCCTTCATTCTAATGATAATATACAATGGAATAATTGAAGCTATACCAAGCAGCATTTAAGGTGACAATAGAAATTTAGTTTTTTTTATTATTCAAAAGGGAATATTGCTAAAGTGGTAGGAGGGTGGACTTTTATGTGTCCAACTCACCCCACTTGTCTCTGTTGTAATTGACATGAGATGAAAATAGACTATGGGGTTTATTTACTAAGCACCAGGATGTAAAACTTGGTGCTTCAGATTGTATTAATGCCTGAAGTTTAAAAGGGCAATGATTTTGCAAGCCAACCATGGCTAGTGAAAGCATTGCTCTTTTAAATTTTGGGCATTAACATGATCTGAAGCGCAAGAGTTTACATGTCAGTGCTTAGTAAATAAACCCCTTAGTATTTATTTTGTCTGCAATCTCTTTAATGCAAAATTTTAATTGATTTGTTTTTATATTGCCATTAACACAAATGCACAAATTATATATGTGAAATGTTTTGCTGTGATTTGCACGGTATCCGTTTGGATGGTCGACCATGTTATGGTCCACAGTCATTAGGTCGACCACTATTGGTCGACATTGACAGGGTCGACATGGACACAAGGGCGACACATGAAAAGGTCGACATGAGTTTTTCAAAAAAAAATTCTTTTGTGGAACTTTTCCTTGCTTTACGATCCACGTGGACTACGATTGGGAACGGTAATCTGTGCCGAGCCCAAAGCATGGTGAGCAAAGCGAGCCATGCGAGGGGACGTGGTGCACTAACTGGGGTTCCCCATCACTTTACGCAAAAAAGCGACACCGAAAAAAAAAACTCATGTCGACATTTTCATGTGTCGACCTTTCATGTGTCGACCATTTTCATGTGTCAACCATTTGTCTATGTTGACCATGCCAATGTCGACCAATAGTGGTTGACCTAATGACTGTCGACCATAACATGGTCGACCATTCATACCGGAAAGGACAAGACACAGGGGTTAATTCAGACCTGATCATAGATGTGCTAAATTTAGCACATCTACGATCAGCTTCCCTGACATGCGGGGGGACGCCCAGCACAGGGCTAATTGGCCTCACATGTCAATCCCTGCCCCGTACTGGAAGAGTAGCTCCCTACGAGTGCAGCTCCTGCGCGCTGGCAGGGAGCTATTTGTCGCTGCTCGGGTTGCAGCGGCTGCGTGTTATGTCACGCAGCCGCCGCGGCCCGCACCCCCCAACGGTCCGGGCACACCTGCGTTGCCCGGACCGCGCCCCCTAAACGGCGGACAAACGCCGCCAGCCCACCCCCTCCCGCCCAGCGACCACCTCTGCCTGTCAATCAGGCAGAGGCGATTGCAGGGCTGAGACGGCGGCGCCGGCGCATGCGAAATTCAGACCTGATTGCTGCTTTGCAAAAACTCACAGCAGAGATCAGGTCTGAATTAGCCCCACAGTCATTACTTCTGCAGCTAGAGATCTGTCTTATTAACTGCTTTCCATTGTTCATACAGTAAGTTTTAAGACGTCAACACCCACAAAACTGATATGGAAGCTAAACTTGATGTGCTAGTCGTGCGTGTTGGAGAACTGTCAGTTCAGACTTCCAGCAGACAGCTGTGATGAGCAAAAAACACTATCGGGCAGTGTTTATTTATGGAAATTCCATGTGTCCCATTCATAAGCGATGGGTCCTGGCTGTCCTCACAGTCCAGTGAGCCGCTCATTCTTATTGCCCATGGCACATATTCATCTCATTTTTTTCCAAGTACTGTATATAATGAACTCATTACCGTACATACAATATCAATCAGACTTCAGACTTTAGCTTTTTGATGTACAGGAGCTTAAGGCAGCCTATAGTTCTTTGCTGTTACTGACTGACTGCTCCAACCATGTCAGGTTGTAAACCTTAACTTTGCTGGGAACTAAGAAAGAGGAAGTTTCTCAGCAATGATTATGGATTTAAAAGCTTATTGTAGTTATTATTCATTTAAAGAAATCAAGTTTAGTGGATAAATGATGTACATCCTTAAATTAGTGGATACAGTATGTAATTATTTGGGGATTGGTCCACCAGTATATCCACTTACAGAGATCCATTGTAAAGTTGCAAATAATACATTTTATAGTATGCAGTAGACACTCTGTATACCACATATACTGTATTTACCTACAATTAAATGTGGGAGATGGTTTCGGTGCCATAAAATGCATCACTCTCTGCTGGGCAATGACACAACATACTACATTGGGGCACCAATGGTAAGATTCGCTGTGAAACGCCTCATAAAGCACTTTAGCCAGAAGGAGGTGATATCCATGAGGCTGGTCTGGGTAGTGGATGAGAACTCCCCAAATTTCAGGAGTCTAGCTGACATTCATATAGAGTAAGCAAGTATGGTATTTATGTACAGTAATCCCTACCTCTAGTTATGATTTGCAGATGCCAACATGAATGATGACTGCAGACAAAACTGGGGCCTAATGCGGAATGGGTGTTCCATCAGTGGACCTGGGAATGCTTTGTGTGGATTGGGGAATGGCGTGAGGTTTGACAATTGCTAAATACTAGAAGGAAATAACATCACTTCTTTCATGTTACCTGTCACGATCCGGGTTACTGGACGCCATTATCTACCTTACAGGTGTCTCCTGAGGCTGGCTCAGCGTTCCAGGGCCAGGTCTCAGTCATGCTTCTGACATCCTCACTTCACATCTCCTCTCTGCCAGTCCGCAGACGCTGTCACAATGAACTGATGTAGTTAGAATGGCGTTTTTAGCCCTCCGCGGCCTCCGCCGCCATTGCTGCATTTCCAGTGCTCTGATGGGTCTGCATGGCGTCTCCTGTCCGCTGTGGCCTCTGCCGCCATCCTTGTAATTCAAATGCGCAAACAAGTCTGCACGGCGTCTCTCGCCCGCTGTGGCCTCTGCCGCCAGCTCTGTGAATCAAGTGCGCAAGTTGGCGTCCACTGTCCTCCACGGCTTCCGCCGCCATAACTGTAATTCCTCACATGGTGCAACAAGCTAGATTTCCCTCCAAAGGCTAGTATGGGTGCAGCCATGTTGGCTCTAGTCACATGACACTATCTCCACCAATCCACAGCATCGCTGAACTCTGCCTGATTGACCATCCAATCCCTGCACTGCTGCAGGTATAAAGGTCCTGTTCCTGACCCAGGAAGTTGTCAGTGCTTTGGATGTCAACCCAGTGTTACCAGTCTCCTTGCTTGTGGTTGTTTGCTATTCCAGGTATTCCAGCTCCTGCTTCCAACTCCACTAGAGACCCGCACCAGTTCAACATCAAGCGGTGCAGCCTGACTCCACAGTGTTCTTACACTGTCCGCTGCACTTGGCAGTGCCCAAACACCGGCTTCCAGCAGTGTGCTTCCAGCGGTGTTCTGTCTACAACCATCATCGGTGTTCCGCCATCGAATACCAGTTACCATCGGTGCTCTGTCATCAAATACCAGTTATCATCGGTGCTCTGCCATCGAATACCAGTCACCATCGGTGCTCCGTCATCGAATACTTGTTGTCATTGGTGCTCCGCCATCGACTTCCTAATCTCAGCGATCTCAAGCATCACCAGTGCTACCAGCTACTCTCCAGCTACACTGGTGCCTCAAGCACTCCATTCTGCACATCAGTCTGTCCGGTTGCATCCGGCCTACCCAGCAGCATGACCTATTCTTCAGGCCAATACCGCCAGCTTCCAGTTGTCCACCTGCTGGTCAGTTCCTGCACTGCCCCACCATTCAGCACTCGGGTGCTGGTTAAGGACTATCCATCTCCTGGTCTACCTAGACGAATACTTAACAGTACCACACCCTGAGGCATCTGCCTCTTTGCTGTAATTACAGGAACTGTGTATTGCTACATCATTTACCATTCTTGACTGTGCTGCTGCTGTACCATCTAGACTGTGTTTGAATAAAACTTTTAAACTTACTCCTCTTGTCATTGTCACGCCTTCGGGCTGGGGTACTGCATGCCTAAGAGTCCCATTCTACCACCCAGGTTTAATTATACCGCAGCCCCTACAACTGAGGCTTCCTCCCGTCAGCACCAGCCCTCAGTTGTGACATTACGTTTACATGCTCTAGGTGCCGATGTAGGCTTGGTGACAGCAAATCATCCATTGGTAACGTCAGCTGGCCGTCCTGACTCACAGAATATGTAGCCATAAATAAAGATATCTTTTTCTTCAGGATATGATGAAGAAAATAGAAGAAAATAAGAGTATGTTTCACATAAAATAAAGGAATGAAAGTACCTGTTAAAATGTATTGATACCCTTGGCCACATTACTGAATGCAAATTGCCAGGAGGATCGACACCAGTAACACTAGTAGTGTACTAATTAGCATGAACAGCTTGTAACGTAGAGTGGCAAGTTTAATCTTTCTATGTATAATGGAGAGAGATAAAAGCTCCTCCCTAAGTTCCTGAATGCCAAATCACTGTCCTTAGTATCTCTGTACAGTTTTTTCTATTAGATTACTAATTAGCACGACAGCTTATAATGTACAACACAGATTCTCACAACACAGATTCTCTAACGCCGACGATCTACAGTACTGTGTTGCTCGAACAGTTAGTTGTGTCAGAATACACTAATTTATATTTACTACTATGTCTATAGGTGCTGATTACCGCTGTAGCGAATGAGTCACTCCTGCAGAATTATCCCGATTTGTGTGAAACCTGTGTGCACCCTTCCTTTGAATCTTTTGCAATGGATTACACAGAAAAAATAATAATAATAAAGTGAATGTCATGGGAACACAAAAAAAAAATATTGGCACTTTGGGAATCGAACCCGGGACTCTCAGCATGGCAGACGAGAGCCTTCATCGCTTGCCCACAACACTGCATGGAAGACTCTCAAGTTCATGTGTAAAAGTACTGCAAAGAGCGATTCCTTCCCATTGGTGTTCGTTTATGCCGTTAGGGGATGTGCACTGTACATACTGTAAAGTCAATGAGCAACATTATTCCTTTCACACATTAGTTGCGTCTGCATGCACAAGTGTTTTAACACGTTAATTTGCATCTGTATAAACTATACACACAGTGTTTTGGCATCCAGGAACTTAGGGATGAGCTTTTATCTCTCCCCATTATACTTAATACTATGGGATTTGGATGCTCACATATCCCTAACATCAATAGACCATACTGTATCTATAACTTGTTCGTTTGCATCTGTATATGCTGTACTATTTGCATTTGTACTGTATATACTGTTATAGACTGTATGACATACTGTAGCATAATGTAGCGTAATGAGACGCACCAGTAAAGTAGTTCTTACGCTGTAGTTCAGTATTGTATTTTAATGGAGACCACACACATGCACATTGGTGATTTTAAAAAGTGACATCTGGTGGATGATCTTAGGTATTACACTCAAAAGTAACACCAAATGCCGTGTGCGCCTCCCTTCGACTAGGCGTGCCTCCTTGCGCCCAGGTACATTGCGTATGCCTGATCGCGACTAACGCCTCAGTCAGCCAAGATAACGGAGGACCCATCTGTATTTAAAAAGTAAAAAACTCCCACAAATATTCCAGGGCCTGGTATGTTTTTCTCACTTATAATAGTCCATCCCATCAAAGAAACTCATGCAAGGGCTTTTCGGTCCACAGGACAGCTGTAGTAAGCCTTGGAGAGTGGTAAAGTGGAGAGAGATGAACTACCAACCAATCAGCACCTACCGGTCGTTTTTCAAACATAGCCTGTAACATGACAGGAGCTGACTGGCTGGTACTTTATCTCTCTCCACTTTATCTCTCTCCAAGGCTTAGAACATCTCCTTTGTACTGTAGTCACACTAGAGATGTGCAGCGGGCATTTTTCGTGTTTTGTGTTTGGGTTTTGGATTCGAGTACGCGGTCGTGTTTTGGATTCGGACACGTTTTAGCAAAACCACCCTTTCGGGTTTTGAATTCGGGTGATTTTTTTAAAAACCTCAAAAACAGCTAAAATCATAGAATTTGGGGGTAATTTTGATCCTATAGTATTATTAAGCTCAATAACCATAATTTTCACTAATTTCCAGTCTATTCTGAACACCTCACACCTCACAATATTATTTTTAGTCCTAAAATTTGCACAGAGGTTGCTGGATGACTAAGCTAAGCGACCCAAGTGGGCGGCACAAACACCTGGCCCATCTAGGAGTGGCACTGCAGTGTCAGACAGGATGGCACTTAAAAAAATAGTCCCCAAACAGCACATGATGCAAAGATAAATAAAGAGGTGCAAGATGGAATTGTCCTTGGGCCCTCCCACCCACTCTTATATTGTATAAACAGGACATGCACACTTTAACAAACCAATAATTTCAGCGACGGGGTCTGCCACACGACTGTGGCTGAAATGACTAGTTGGTTTGGGCCCCCACCAAAAAAGAAGCAATCAATCTCTCCTTGCACAAACTGGCTCTACAGAGGCAAGATGTCCACCTCACCCTCATCGTCCGATTTCTCACCCCTTTCACTGTGTACATCCTCCTCCTCACAGAGTATTAATTCGTCCCCACTGGAATCCACCATCACAGGTCCCTGTGTACTTTCTGGAGGCAATTGCTGGTAAATGTCTCCACGGAGGAATCTGTAATTCATTTTGATGAACATCATCTTCTCCACATTTTCTGGAAGTAACCTCCTACGCCGATTGCTGACAAGGTGACAGGCTGAACTAAACACTCTTTTGGAGTACACACTGGAGGGGGGGCAACTTAGGTAAAATAAAGCCAGTTTGTGCAAGGGCCTCCAAATTGCCTCTTTTTCCTGCCAGTATACGTACGGACTGTCTGACATGCCTACTTGGATGCTGTCACTCATATAATCCTCCACCATTCTTTCAATGGTGACAGAATCATATGCAGTGACAGTAGACATGTCAGTAATCGTTGGCAGGTCCTTCAGTCCGAACCAGATGTCAGCACTTGCTCCTGACTGCCCTGCATCACTGCCAGCGGGTGGTTTTGGAAATTTTATCCTTTTCCTGGCAGCTCCAGTGGCGGTAGAAAATGAAGAAGGAGCTGTTGGCAGGTCACGTTCCGCTTGACTTGACAATTGTCTCACCAGCAGGTCTTTGAACATCTGCAGACTTGTGTCTGCTGGAAAGAGAGATACAACGTAGGCTTTAAACCTAGATCGAGCACGGTGGCCAAAATGTAGTGGTCTGATTTCAACAGATTGACCACCCGTGAATCCTGGTTAAGCGAATGAACAAGTCCCACATGCCCAGCGGAATCGCTCCATTTTAGCTCCTCCTTCAATCTCTCCAGCTGCTTCTGCAAAAGCCTCATGAGGGGAATGACCTGACTTAGGCTGGCAGTGTCTGAACTGACTTCACGTGTGGCAAGTTCAAAGGGTTGGAGAACCTTGCACAACATGGAAATCATTCTCCACTGCGCTTGAGTCAGGTGCATTCCCCCTCCTTTGCCTATATCGTAGGCAGATGTATAGGCTTGAATGGCCTTTTGCTGCTCCTCCATCCTCTGAAGCATATAGAGGGTTGAATTCCACCTCGTTACCACCTTTTGCTTTAGCTGATGGCAGGGCATGTTCAGGAGTGTTTGCTGGAGCTCCAGTCTTCGGCATGCGGTGGCTGAATGCCGGAAGTGGCCCGCAATTTTTCGGGCCACCGACAGCATATCCTGCATGCCCCAGTCCTTTTTCAAAATATGATGCACCACCAAATTAATTGTATTTGCAAAACATGGGACGTGCTGGGATTTGCCCACATGTAATGCACGCACAATATTGGTGGAGAGTCCAATTGGGGTAAACCATTCTGCGATGATTTTCCTCAGTTTCCGTAAGAGGTTGTCAGCTGTGTGCCTCTTATGGAAAGCGGTGATACAAAGCGTAGTCTGCCTAGGAACGAGTTGGCGTTTGCGAGATGCTGCTACTGGTACCACCGCTGTTGTTGCTGCGGGAGGCAATACATCTACCCAGTGGGCTATCACTGGGAGTCATTCCGAGTGTATCTTAGCTTAGCAGAAGTGCGTAAGAAAGGATTGCAGCATTGCTACAAAAAAAGATTGTGCAGTTTCATAGTAGCTTGAGACTTACTCCTAGCTAGCGATCACTTCAGTCTGTTTAGTTCCTGCTTTGACGTCACAAACACGCCCTGCATTCGGCCAGCCACGCCTACATTTCCCCAGGCACGCCTGCGTTTGTATCTGACACGCCTGCGTTTTTCAGCACACTCCCGGAAAATGGTCAGTTACCACCCAGAAACACCCACTTCCTGTCAATCACTCACCGATCAGCAGTGCGACTGAAAAGCGTTGCTAGAGCTTGTGTAAAACTACACCGGCTTTTGTGAAAGTACGTCGCACGTGCACATTGCGCACCATACGCATGCGCAGAAGTGCTGATTTTTAGCCTGATAGCTGCGCTGCGAACAACGGCAGCTAGCGATCAACTCGGAATGACCCCCACAGTCTTATAGTCCTTAGTCTGCCCTGCTCCACTTGTCCACATGTCTGTGGTTAAGTGGACAGTGGGTACAACTGCATTTTTTTGGACACTGAGGACACTTTTTCTGACGTCTGTGTACATTCTCGGTATCGCCTGCCTAGAGAAGTGGAACCTAGATGGGATTTGGTACCGGGGACACACTACCTCAAGCAATTCTCTAAGTCCCTGTGAACTAATGGTGGATACCGGACGCACGTCTAACACTAACATACTTGTCAAGGCCTGAGTTATCCGCTTTGCCACAGGATGACTGCTGTGATATTTCATCTTCCTCGCAAAGGACTGTTGGACAGTCAATTGCTTACTGGAAATAGTACAAGTGGTCTTTCGACTTCTCCTCTGGGATGACGATCGACTCCCAGCAGCAACAACAGCAGCGCCAGCAGCAGTAGACGTTCCACTCAAGGATCCATCGGAGGAATCCCAGTTAGGAGAGGACTCGTCAGTCTTGCCAGTGACATGGCCTGCAGGACTATTGGCGTTCCTGTCTAAAGAGGAAATTGACATTGAGGGAGTTGGTGGTGTGGTTTGCAGAAGCTTGGTTACAAGAGGAAAAAGGGATTTAGTTGTCAGTGTACTGCATCCGCTGTCACCCAAAGTTTTTTAACTTGTCAATGACTTCTGATGAATGCGCTCCAGGTGACGTATAAGGGAGGATGTTCCTAGGTGGTTAACGTCCTTACCCCTACTTATTACAGCTTGACAAAGACAACACACGGCTTGACACCTGTTGTCCGCATTTCTGGTGAAATAATTCCACACCGAAGAGGTGATTTTTTTGGTATTTTGACCGGGCATGTCAATGGCCTTATTCATCCCACAGACAACAACTGTCTCCCCGGGTGCCTGATTTAAACAAACCACATCACCATCAGAATCCTCCTTGTCAACTTCCTCCTCAGCGCCAGCAAAACCCATATCCTCATCCTGGTGTACTTCAACAGTGACATCTTCAATTTGAATATCAGGAACTGGACTGTGGGTGCTCCTTCCAGCACTTGCAGGGGGCGTGCAAATGGTGGAAGGAGCCACCTCTTCCCGTTCAGTGTTGGGAAGGTCAGGCATCGCAAATCGACACAATTGGACTCTCCTTGGGGATTTGTGATTTAGAAGAACGCACAGTTCTTTGCTGTGCTTTTGCCAGCTTAAGTCTTTTCATTTTTCTAGCGAGAGGATGAGTGCTGTCATCCTCATGTGAATCTGAACCACTAGCCATGAACATAGGCCAGGGCCTCAGCCGTTCCTTGCCACTCCGTGTCGCAAATGGCATATTGGCAAGTTTACGCTTCTCATCAGACGCTTTAAATTTTGATTTTTGGGTCATTTTACTGAATTTTTGTGTTTTGGATTTTACATGCTCTCTACTATGACATTGGGCATCGGCCTTGGCAGACGACGTTGATGGCATTTCATCGTCTAGACCATGACTAGTGGCAGCAGCTTCAGCACGAGGTGGAAGTGGATCTTGATCTTTCCCTATTTTAACCTCCACATTTATGTTCTCCATTTTTTAATGTGTGGAATTATATGCCAGTATCAATAGCAATGGCCTACTACTATATATACTGCGCACAACTGAAATGCACCACAGGTATGGATGGATAGTATACTTGACGACACAGAGGTAGGTAGAGCAGTGGCCTTCCGTACCGTACTGCTATATATACTGGTGGTCACTGTCAGAAAACTGCAAAACTAAAATGCACCACAGGTATAGAATCTAGATGGATAGTATACTTGACGACACAAAGGTAGGTAGAGCAGTGGCCTTCCGTACCGTACTGCTATATATACTGGTGGTCACTGTCAGCAAAACTCTGCACTGTACTCCTCCCAGGGCCGGCGCTACCACTAGGCAGCTTTAGGCAGCTGCCTATGGGCGTCGGCACTTGAAGGGCGGTGCTGAGTAAAACAACATAAAAAAAATATATATGTAAGGCCACCGCTCTCTGCTCACCACTCCTTCACTGCTGCGTCGTTCACTCCCCCTCCCTTCTGTTACCCGCCCCGATGACCGGGGGCGGCACCTTCACCCAGGGAGGAAAGGACTTCTTCCACTAACGGCAGATCCGTCACCCCTCGCAGCGGGTGGGCGGGTCCCTGGGACGCGCTCCACAGCATCCCGGCTGGATTGGACTGGATGGAGGGACTGGATGTTTCCGCAGCAATGGGGGAGTGGTTCCCAGTGTTCCCGTGGTTGGTGCGCAGGGGGTTTGGAGAGGACGTGAGGCCGGGCGCTCGGCTCCTGTGGGGGTAAATGGCATCCTGCTCAGTGTCCCCGTGTCTGGTAGGCAGCCGGGGGAACGTGGGTCCTGATGCTCAGTGCTCGGCTTCGGCGGGGGAGAGTTGCAGCTGGCTGTGTGCTCAGTGTCCCTGTGGCTGGGGGGGGAGGGAGAGGAGACGCTCATCGCTCTGGTGGGTGTAAGTGGCAGGTGTGCTTATTGTTCCCGTGGTGGTGATGGCGGGTATCTGTGTGCTCTGTGTCCCAGTACTGCTCAATCTGCCATCTACCCTTACCCCCTCCCTACTCTCCAGCACTGCGTGCCCCTAACCCTCTCCTTACCCTAACTGCCATCTACCCCAACTCCCCAGCACTGCCCATAGTACTAGCTGTCTTTAACCCCCTCTTTTCCCAAGTACTGCCCCAGTTATATACCCCCTACCCCACAGGCACTTTCCATAGTACTGCCTATCTCCCCTTGCCCCAGCTATCTAATACCCTTCCTACTCCTCCAGTACTGCCTCTCCCAATAAACCTCTTTGCCCCCAATAGTGCCCTAACTACTAGCCACCCTTACCATCTCCCTACCACTCAGTGTTACCTGCCTCTAACCCCCTCCTTGCCCTCCAGTACTGCCCCAGCCGCTATCTACCCTTACCCCCACCCTATCCTCAGCACTGCCCCAACATCTGCATGACCCCCTCCCCCACACACACACACACACAAAAATGCTAAAATATGTTATGGGACCCAGAAATGGTGAAGTGTGACCCCAATTTTCTATAGTGAGGGGTCCCAGGGACCCACAATTTTTTTTGCTCCGTGCGATCACTGATGTTGCTCCCGTCCCTGCTCGGCTGCCGGCGGCTGTGTAGAGCGCTGTACTAGCTCACAGCCATATGCCGCTCACCACCGCCAGCCACTCACTGCTCACCGCTCACCATCTGCCAGCCACAAGCTGCAACAAATGAGTCAGGTAATGTTCCCCTGCTGTCACCCT